>NW_022147002.1:575175-591178 GCF_002938485.1 Sitophilus oryzae
CCTTAAAAAACATGAGAAATAGGGCTTATTTAATTGATTTTGATATTTACTTATACTTTGGGAAATAATTTTGGCAGAGAATTTTTTTTAACGTAGATTTACCGAATTAATCAAAACAAATTTTACGCGCGCTAGGGGTAGAATTCAAGGCCGTGACACGACACACTAGAAGACACGCGACGCCACAGACGAGAGGGAAAGTGATAAGGACACCAGGACAGCCTACGGATTAGAAAAAATCCGTCCGATTTGATTGAAATTTGGTATGTCGGTAGATTGGAACAAGGCCAACTTGACCATGTACGACACATGTCAGTGTGACAATTAGTTTTGACATAAGAAACGTCAAAAGTTAATGTCGTCCGATCGCGACCAAATTTGATGGGTAGGATGTGGTGGTGAGCGATGGTGCACACGGTCTCACCCTGCAAAGTTGGATACGACGTTTCGTTTACGTCTTCATCAGGGTAGAACTAAGGATTTGATATTGAAGAAGGGTGTGAGCCAATTTCGGCATAATTTGGGACGGACTACAGGTGGACGCCCTCAACCTTTCGAACCGATCGATGCCTCTGAATGGACTAAATAATCAGTATTTTTTCTTAATTATGAATCGATTGGAACCAGACTATGGAGACTTCCTTAATATATATTCAATACTAGAAACTAACGGACTAATTAAAAAAAAATATAGGATCTTCTTCCAATGCGCATATATGCAATGGTCTGCTTCTTGCAATGGACTGTTGGTCTTTTTCCTGAAACCTCGCCCTGTATAATGAGTCTTTCCATACAGTCAGTATCGCTCCTCATAACATAACGAAATATTTAAGTATATGTGTCTATAGATGTTGGGAGCCGTTCTGTGATATTCAGTTCTTGGATTATAGATTGATTGGTTCGCCAGGTAATCCAGGAAATTCTAAGCATTCGTCGTCAACAGTACATCTCAGTAGCGTCAATTTTTTTTCATTTCTGACTGTCTCATCGTCCAGGACCCGGAGCATATTAATATAGGAAATATTAATATAGGAAATATTAGGCAGTGAACAAGTCTGTTTTAAGTGCTTTAATATGTTTATGTCTCGCCATACTGTCACTGAGGCTGCGAATATCATATTGCCTTATGCTTTCCCATTTTTCTTTAAGAACCAAGCGAATCAAGTTCATTTAATGGAGCTGATACCGGTTCGCGACTAAACATCCTGCCAAGCTTTTCCCAAACGTCGAACATTATGGGCAGTATATAGTAATATATAGTTAATTAACTTCAAAAAGAAATTATATAATTGAAAAAATTGCAAATTATTGGTGGCAAGATCATTTCGCTCTTAAAAATTAACCATGGCATGTTTTGACATGATCAAAAAAACAAGATAATCAGGAGATAGGGTTCTGGCCGTAAAATTATATGTATTTTAGGGAAATTTACACACAAAATTATTGCACAGAGTGTTTTAAAATTAAGGTAAAAAACAACCCCTCTATTCTCTCTCTCTGTCTTTATTCCTACAAAAGGAATGTAGTGGTCAGGTGATGTGTGAGGTTTGTCTCCAAATTCCCTGTCTTGTGCTTCATGTACAAGCGTGTGCAGTGGCTTGTGGGTGCATGATCTTTGATAGCTGGTCTATCCATCGGGAGGGCGAGCGGCCTCTTGGTCTTCTTTCTGGAACCTTGCCCTGTATAATTTTTTTTTCCATACAGTTAGTATCCCTCCTCATAAACTTAACCCCTCTATTAACCCTGTATAATATGCCAAATACAAAAATTTATAAAAAAAACTGAGCTTACGAATTAAAGTTGATATAATTGTATACAGCTTGCTAAAAATTCATCAAAATAAGGCTAAAATTAGCAAAGATATAACACTTTAAATTTGACTAAAAATTTCTCCGTTTGTTTTTGCATCCGAGTGTATAAGTTTTGGCGGCAAGCCGAGCATTCCAATTTAAACTTGTTTCCTTTTTATCTATGGGTCAGGGTTATAAAGAACAGAACACAAACATCATGAAAAACCGAAACAAGCAATAACAATAATAGACACCGGGTTTCCGATGAAATATTCCCTTCGAAAAGGCAAAGCAAAGCAGAACGATTGGACCAGATAGATAGAACGGACGAGCGACATAAAATTAAAACGTTGGCTAAAGTTTAAACAGCAAAATCGCAATTCGCAGTTTACTATCGTGGTCGGGCCGAACTGTCCATTAAACCGGCCCTGCTCAGAGAGATAAAAAGGTCAACGCGAACTTACACTATTTTTGCCCCCTTTTAAAGGGGATTTATTCGGTTTAGGTGAATAGGTCCAGCAGGACGACTGGCTGGAGGTTTTGCAAAGGCTCTTTTCTCTAATGGTTCTCGAACGATGTTGTGGGTTATCTGCCAAGTTAACTGATCAGACGTTAGTTTTTTTTCTTTTTAGATAGAATGCAGTTAGTTCTGGACTCGATGACATTATTTACTGCTACGGTAGAGAAACACACTATGAACTATTGATAGTTCCGGTTTTGATTTCATTTGCGCTGTTTATTTGTGTTTGTGTATTTTCCTTAAATAATGCCTTTATTGTAAAAATTTACAATTTGTAGGCAAAGGTAAAGTAAACAAACAAAAGAGAATACAGAACAAGTATACAAATTACATTGTCAGTCTTTATTGTTTAACATAAACATTTATAAATGTTTACAATGTCAAAGGATAAAAAGTATAAATAAGATTCAAAAAATATTTACTATAGTTATAGTAAATATAATAGCAAACGTTAGACTAGTGTTTACAAGATCAAATTGATTATCAAAATATATCAAAGTCATTTACGCATAGAAAGCCTTTCCTAGTAAATAAGATTTTGCTTCCAGCGGTTGAACCCTTTGGTGTTACATAGCAAAATAAAACACTAAATCACCACAATACACCAAAAACACTTTTCTATTTTTATTAATTGGACGTTAAGCTACAACTGTTAGCATCAATAGCAGATGATTATAACCAGAGTTTATAATCTTTTTCAATGCTCGTAATAAGATTTCAATGCAAAATTATGCTATGGATTTATCGGAAATGGCAGGTGTGTGCTCTTTTTTTCGAGTTGTATAATATTGAACTTTAACTAACTCTGGAGCCGTGGAGTAGGATTAAGAACTTGCTCCGGCGTTCCTGAGTGGATAAGGGAGATGGCTTTTCTTGAGAAGCTGGATACATGCTTAAGTATATTAGGCAATGGTCTAAATATAAATACGGAAGGAAGAGTTAATATTTTTAATTTTTTAAAAGTCCTGGCAATGAGTTCTGCTATTTAGTCCCAGTGAATATCGAACAGCTCTCTCTGGAGCTCGAAAATGCGGTCAAATTAGTTAGACAACACGCACCCCAGAATGAAGGACATATCTGAGGTGCGACTCAAAAGTGCATTTATAAACAGTTCTAGTATTAATGATGCTGCTCCTTAGAAACAGATCTTGAATGCAAAGATAACATAAGATTTTTTAACTCTGATCACAAGAATGTACAGGGTGAGTAATGGTTTGCAGAATACAGGTAGGAAAAAGGCAGAAAAAAATCCAGTGGCAGGATTATTTTTTGTTCAAAACTAAAATAACTGGCTTATTTTGGACATGCCAAGGTGGCCCATTAGAAGGAAGCATTATGTGTGTTGGCATTTTATTTTATTTACTAAAACTTTGGCTAAAAACATTAACTGAAAAGTGTAAAAACCGAATGAATTATTTTAATACTTAGCCATGGTTTTCCTAAACATCAAGGACTACAGAATAAACCCACGAAGGAAAATTTAGGCTTATTGGTGAATTCTCCGCCGGTGCTGCCACTCATCGGAGAATATCAAACAACTAGTAATTTACAAATACACAGGTTTAAATTTTAATTCAACCCAGGAAAGTAGAGCAGTCTAAACTTGAGTGTTTAGGAGTGTAAGTGTATAGTGTGTAAAAGCCTCCATAAAACAACGAGTCAAGAGTGGCACCAAACTGATCATTGAGCGATCCCTTCCTAACAAATGCAGGAGTTAGGCAGGATGTGTTTTGGCGCCTCTCGTATTCAACAATCATGGCAGCGCCTCCATTATAGTGATAACAAACTGCAGGAGAGGGAGGAATGGCATTATAGATACGACGGCGGTCTGTTCGATATAAACGACTCAGGTCAAAAAACACGTACAAATTCATCACACAACTTCACGCTGATGACTGCGCTCTAGTTGCAAAAACGTTAAAACAATTACAAGAAATGTTGAACACATACCTGAGCATACGAGGCTTTGGGAAGCAATTTCTAAGCTTAAACATCGACAAAAAAACCAAAATCATGCACTCCCCGGAAGATCACAACAACGCTATAAAAAATCGGAGAAGAACTATTGGAATATAGCGGAATTTAATTATCTTCGGCAGCGATTCGAAAAAAGTAATATCGACTCTGAAATTCAGCAATAGATTAGCAGCCAAGAGCATTCTGGAAATTAAAAGACAGGGCTTTCTACAATCATACTTGGGTACAAAACGAAATTTGCAGTGTGCCGAGCAATTATGAATCCCCACCATGTTATAAGGGAGATTTTATTGCCTTCTACCTTGGTGAGCAGCACCCAGAGTAGGAGGGCTTTATTTTCTTTTGCCTAATTGTTGAGATTCTAGGCATTGTTTCATTAACTTCGAATTGATGGTTAATAACAGTCAAATATACTGACCGGTAAACATAATCGGCACCGTACACGATGTTTAAAATAAAGAGTTGAATTTTTAAAGCCGAAAATTTAGCCTGTTCTGCTGCTGTTACAACTCGGGATATCAAATAAATATCCCCAAAAAGGCAGGCTGTACGTAATCCAAACTAAAGGAAGCGATTTAGTGCGGTTCTCGACACGTTTATTTTTGCACGGTTTATTTCGCGGGGCGTTTCCGCAGACCATAAAACACCGAAACTGGAATAAATTTACGGCTGGAACGGGGATCGAGCTGAAACTCGCAACTTACGGAATTAGACGGAGAGAATTTGGCGAAGTACTCTGCTCAACTTCGGCAACGGATAAAATCAATGCCTCCCCACTAGTCCTATTACTTGTTTCCGGCTTACTGGAATTTAGTTAGAGTTACGAGGAATCGATATTATGGAGTCGCGCTTGAAATTACTACTACCACTCCTTATTTAAAGAAGTTTAGTTTAATTTCATATCTTCATTATTAAGTATCATCGTTAAAAGTAAAAGAATTTCGGGTACCTTCGGGTAATTTCGGGTAATAAGTTAGTAACAATAAGATTTTATTTTTAACAGACCGCACATAAGTAGATATTTAAACTTCATTCAGAACCTCGCAATTAGTGGAATAAATTAGTGGTTTCAATTACATTTTGTAGTATTTAGGGTGTATTCCGTTGCTTACCTTGGTTATGGTTTCATGTTCCGTTTCTATCGGTTTCCTGAAAGTTTTCTTATTAGGGAACACTGTTTCTGAAAAATTCGGTTATAACTGTCTCCAAACTAACCAGCGCGAGAAGGCTGGTTTTTCTGGTTTTGTTTGTCAATCAATGTCATTTAGGTGAGAGAAAATAAGCAAATATTGGAAGTTCGAATGAAATTCTCATTTAATCTCTAAAATTGGTTATAATATTTTGTATTTACATCCAAAAGCAATATGGAGGTAGGCAATAAAGGTAAATAAATTTCATTAACTAAATAGAATGACTTTTTATTACCATTTAAACTTATCATGCAGCCATTGTTTCTTAAAGTCTAAAACATTTAAAGAAAACATGAAAAACAAGACAAGTAATCGTGAATGTTTTGTGAGCTATAAAAATATAAATATTGATTAGGTTTATTTATTTTTTATTGATCTGTTTTAATATTGGACCTGCAAATCTTTACTTGAGCTGTTTAACGAGTTTAACAGTCTATTAATAAAGTACTTTTCAATATTAAACTCCATTGAAAAGAAGAAGCAAACGTAAAAGCAGAGAATAGGTACATTAAAAATGCATAAAAGATAAATTTTATAATAAAGGTATTGAAATTTAGAAAACATCAACATTTGTTATTTCCAGTATTTTACCAAACCGTTCCGTATTAGTTCATGTGAATATTTCAGTAAAGTTCAATCTGCTCCCTTACATCTCTTTGCTCTGATTTAGCCCACTCATTAAAACGAGTTTCTTCCGTTGGCCGTAGCAGAAGTTCATTAGCCTCGCTTGAGAAATTTAAAAACTGCGGCCGACTATCATTTTTTTCCAACCATTGGAATCGGGTGACCTACTATATATAAATACTAATAACCTTGACATGATCACTGTCATAGATGTTTAGATATACACGAGAGAACTGGTCATATTTTGAAGACGGGAACATGTTTTACTATAGCTTGTATTTAACTGATGACCTGATGATTTGTCGAAACCGTTCCTCTCTTCTCTCTCGTGAAGATTTATATAGTGGAGAATGCGGGCTTGACCTCGGCCCGCTGTATTTCTCACGTAGATTAATGGATCCCCTAAGCGAATAAGTGAGAATAAATGGTAATAAACATAATAAACACTAAACCTGTTCCCTTGTCAAATTGATTTTTAGCGTTGCAATGGTGGAGACTAGTTGATAATAATGCTTTTAGATCATTTCCATCTTTTTTGGCTCCTTTTCCTTTTTGTTTCTTGCTTTTGTCCATAATGTAATATTATTTATCAAGTTAGAAGCTTTGCCATACAAGTCTATGACCTTCAAATAATATAATCAGTGAACTGGCTATCCGCATGTTAAATTTTGAAACAGCTCAAAAAGTACTGCTAGTACTTTTGTATTACGATAATTAAAATATAAGTCTGATTAATTATATTATAAATAAAAAAAAAACAGTTTATTAAATAATTCAAAAGTAGCCTTTAAATGGCACATAACTTGTTTGAATTTTAAACAACGGTCCCCTATAATATTTAACGAAATCAGTAATCAAAATTAGCGGAGAAAGATCAGTACAATTTAATTGTCTATCAAATTATTGTATTATACCATTTTTACCTATCTCTTCATGTTTTTGTAGAAAATAAATTTTCTTTTAATTTAGACCTCATTTATCAATATACAATATTGACATTTTAGATTATTTTTAAAGAGGTAACAAATTTTCAAAGAGTACAGAGTACAGAAATTAATATTGTCTATATAGTTTGACTATTTCACTAAAAAATAAAAATTTCTTCTAATAGTAATTAATCAAATAAAAATACCGTATGATCGAGAAAAAACGGCGTCAGCGATGGCTATGGAATGAAGATCGCTGTCATTTTATATGTAAATTTATATGGGAAATGTCATTGATGTTCATTTCCCAGCCAACTGGACTCCGTTTTTTTTCGATCATATGGTACAAGCATTCGAAATACATTAACATTAATTGACTGTTTGCGTTGATTAATAATAATTGCTCCAAATACTAAAAAACTGAATTTCGTATGTGTATTAGACAGTGTGGTAAAAAGTAACACCTTTTAAATTTTATTTCATTTTTTGACTAATGTTAAAATTAAAAGATAAAAAAGCTGTTTAAATATTTTTTGTTAAAGAGGACCAACTAATATGATCCCAGTATTCAAACTACATTAATTGACCGCTTACGTTGATTAATAATAGTTGCTCTAAATATTAAAAAACTGAATTTTGTATGTGTATTAGACAGTGTGGTAAAAAGAACACCTTATAAATTTGATTTCATTTTTTGAATAATGCTAATTTATAACAAAAGGGACATTCGCAATTCACATTCATAACTTATTATTATATTGATTTCTGATTCAAATCCACTTTTTTATTTAGAATAATTTATTAACTAACACAATTAAGTATGTAATTAATGAATATTTGGGCGGGAATAATGGTAGTATGTTTAATTGGCATACTCTTTTACAAATATTTAATTAGTTTTCTTTTTGTAGTTACCAACAAATAGGCTACCAATATTATCGTTTTTAGCACTTGTACATTTTTTATATTTGTTGCCTTAATAAAATATGTAAAATGTCAATATTCCAAGGGTATATTGATAAATGAGGTCTAAATGATAAGAAAATGCATTTTCAACGAAAAATTGAAGAGATGGTGGTTAATGAAAAATGGTACAATACAATTTGTAATAGACAATTAATTGTGATCTGATTCACATCACAAATATACAGGGTGTTCCATTTAAATTAAGCAGGTTATTGTCGTTTAAAGCTAGAAATTATTTAATATAAATTTTTAGACACTCTATATAAGGTAGTGTAATTTTTAAAATCTCAAGAATCTAGTAAACAGAAAAACTTCAGTACAATATTTGGTTTTAAAAACTTAAATACGCCTAGAGGAATGTAGCATTAAAGTTGTTACTGCATTTTCACAATATCGTAAATTATTAATTAAAGTGCGGTAAACCTTAATAAAATTTACCTTTATTTCAAGCGTAGAAACTAAAAATGTAATAATATAAAGGGTATTTTATACAGTACTCCGTATTGTATGGGGAAAGGTATGGGGTGAATAACCCTGTATAATTATATTGAACTTAAAATACATTAAAATTTTGAAAAAAAAAACATGAAAAACAGTGTACGGAAAATTAAATCACGGATATTCTATTTTATCTATTCTTAAATGTCTATTCTAAGAAGAAATCTTTGCTGACCTTTAAGTTTTGGTCCCTGAATAGAATATGTTGGGATCTCATACAAAGTACTTGTTTTCTGAGCAGGAAAAGTATATGACGGTCGATGTGTAGGATTGGATATGCTTCCTGAATTATAATCTGCAGTAGTGTAAGAGGGATTAAAAGCAGTTCTAGGCGAAACTGGTGTATTTCTTCTAGAATTATTGTATGAAGTATTGTATCCGTATGAAGAACCAGGGAATCTGCCAATTGAGTCATGGGAACTCTGACCCTTAAGTTCTGTACCTAGAGTGAATATAGAATATGTATTTGTGTTTGGTAATTTTATAAAATAATTTTATTTTAATTGATGGGTAAGGGGGAAAACCAAAGATGTTAATTTTATCGGAATTTTTAAGTAATCAACTTAATCTGGTGAAAATACCAAGACACAAACACATGCTAAATTGTAGTTGAATATAACAAACGATGTCCAAATAATAACGCATAAAGTAATAACTTTTTGTAGGTATCTTTAACATGATATTTGTCCACATTAAATCAGTTTTCTCTGTAAAAGTCAGTTTTGTCGTTTTGTGACATCGTCTGTTTTTCTCCTTACCCATCAATTGTTGTATAACTATAATGCATTATACAGCGCAAGAAGGGATTACATATTAAACGACTTTTCAATTTACCAGTAAACGGTAATTTAAAATATGAAACTACCGGTTTACCGATATTTACCGGTTTTGAAATGAAACTTCTTTAAGCGCGTTGGGAGTAAAAATCCAAGACCGTGACATAAGACCTAGTGTCAGGAAAAGTGGTAAGGATCGGAGGTCGTAATTCGGGTCCTATGTGAGCTATTAAGCAGATAAAAATAAGTAAAAAAGTTCATCATCGTCTGGACACACGAATTAAGTGTCCCAGTATTATTCAACCGGTAATTCGATAAATTGATAATGCAATCCCTAAGCGCAAGTAATGTATTATATGATAAAATATATAACCTTTATTAACCTTTTGGATTCACAGCTGATGCAGACTCAAACAACCGTTGCAGGCTATTAACATTTTTTGACGGTTCCGAGTTTGTTTTTTTTCCTAGAATTTAATTGATGTAGGTATATATTATAAGAAATTGGTATACTTATATCTACATACAAGGTCTGGTCACTTCATCTGTGTGGTCTGTATTTTAATGCATGCGACAAAGGTAAATATAAATGACCGGTTGACAGAGAGACAAAATAAAAAGCGGCTTACAGTGTTTTTACGTTTGTAGGAAAATGTGTGTAGAAAAAAATTAACTATTTTAAAAACTTTCATGTATACTACTGAAATGAAGATAATATATCTAAGCTAAATATAATCTATTACAGATTACATAGTTGTCATAGTTGTACTAAAATGAGTAATTAATTGTGAGAAATAAAGTTCGAACCCTAGATGCAACATTTTTCCTGAACGCCTACTTGTATGGTTTGAAATTTTGATGCAAAGTCCGGCAATACCGCATAGAAGAAATGTATCAACCCAACTTTTATCTCTTTTTAATACATTTGATTTGGTTTGGTTTGGTTTGGTCTTACACGTTAAAATCCAGACCACGCTGTTTCGATGACTAGATCGGCTATGATGTAGATCAAAATACAAAATATATATCTACTTATTACTTGATGGAAATGTCGCGTTCAAGTTAGTAGTTGTCCATCTACTTTCTCCTGAGGCTGCATTATATCTACAAGAAATAATTAGTTATTGATTTTCATTCCAACATTAGTAAATTTTTAGATACAAGATATTCAATTATAATATAATTAAATAATTGATTGCACTATTAGTCTCAGACTAATAGTGCATAATATAAAATAAGTCCTCATGTAAATAAAAAAAAATAAATAAAAAAACTGTCTTACAAATGTTTATAAGATAATTTAACAAGTTAAGAGATATATCTGATAGTGTCAGAATTATCAAAAACATCCTAGTTAAGCTTTTCATAGGGCAGATTACTTTCTAAAAGTTCTGTGTCATATTTGTCCTGGTTGAGAAAGAGAAAAGGTATATTTATTGCTTCTACAGCTCTAGGTTCTTAAAAACCCTAGATGTATTGGCGGTATAAACTGAAACAGTTGATAGATATTTTACTTTTTTTGCATTAGGGTACGTTTATGTTGTGATATGAGCTGCGATAAACGATAAAAGCAGTGAATTAGCGCTGCTCTTATCGTTGCTCAACTGCCAACCTTGTCTCGACGCGTTGCTCCAATATAAACACCTACATATAAATTAATATAATAATATTCTTTGCTTCGCTATTATCGGTGCTCTTATCGTTTATCGCCGCTCCAACATAAACGCACCCTTACAGGACACCAAAATTCAACGCCAGGTAATTGAATATTTTTAGTCTGCCTCTGCCTTATTTACCAGATGGATGTATGCTCAATATTTAAATAGAAATTTTATCTATATTTTGTGTAGGTCAGATATTTTAAAATGTAACCATTGTATTTCCAGCGAAGGCACTTTTCGGGGCAAAACGTTTCATTATCATTATTATGAAAAATACATTTTTTACTAGTAACTGCCTTATCCAATCAACTGTTTGAAGTAAAATTAGTTCTGTTAATTACACTACGCCGTAAGAAATACCAGAGTAGTTAACATGTGGTTAAGTCTCATTTGTACCACTCTGGCTTGAGGATGTAACTCGTTGTCTCTTTACGGTTACAATTTTGAGTGAGATATATGATGTTTTTATAGACTAACATTTCGTGAGTAGATAGAAAACTACATCAGGAATCGTAATATACTGAAATTAGAAAATCAAAAAAAATTGATTTAGACCACTCTGGTTTTCAATGGGTCATATGTAATTAAATATTGTCAGGGACTGCGCCATCTCTCGATAAATCAGTTCTAACTATTAATAACTAAGATATGCTATTTCATAAAAACTAGGTAAGGATTCGAATTGGATAAGATGTCAGTAGTAATATTATACTTGTGTAAAAAGCCTATGAAAAATTGCTGGATTTGCAACAATAATGACAACAAAAAGCAAATATAAGTGGATAAGACGGATTTTACTGCAGTAACGTATATAATTTATAGTAAATTTTATATAGGAATGGGAGACTTTTGCTGCAGGTTCGGACTATGTTTATGTAGATTTCAGGGTCCACTATTAATATATATGTAATTAGTCAATTTAAAAAAAATGGTATTAGCGGGTTTTGCAACTTGACGCCTCATTTTTATCTTGTGCATGTTGCTATTGAAAAACGATTGGAGTGAAAATCTAAAATAGGAAACCTGATTTTTTCAATACGATAGGACTTTTTAAATAGGAACTATTGTTAATCCAAGCGGGCTATAGTCTGACCAACGAGGATACATGGCAGTGACAGTTGTGGCTGTCATTTTAATGCACACGTAAATTAAATTTTCTGTCATTTAGGGATGTCTCCTGTCCAAATCTACCCTGACTCGTTGGACAGCCTTTACTCTCAGTTACGCTATTTAAGATGACAATGCTATTTTTTATTTTACCTGATTTCTTCTCTACTGTGGATTTCTCTACTTGACAAAACGACAGACGTTATGGTAATGTTAAGTTTGAACCCTTTGGTATGTAGTTTACCTGTGGTTTTAACTAAAGAAGAAATAAAAAATGTTAATAAATGATAAACGAACAAATAGATTATTATATTCCAGTAATTCAAGTAAATAAATGGCCATAATAAGCAGATTATAAAGAAAGAAAGAAAAAAAAAAAAAAAAAAAAAAAAAAAAAACAATTAAAAATAAAAATATGCATTTTTTTTTTTTTTTTTTTTTACTTTATATCGCTTGATTTCTTGGTTAGAAGTAACAAAAAATACTTGTATAAATGTATTCATTTCAATTCGAAACTTATGTTGTAATTTTAAAACAAACAGTGATATATTCTCGGGAAGCGGTCTGTCTAAATTCAAACTTAATTTATTTCTAAAAGCTCTATATTTTCGACTAGGTTTTATTTATGCCTTCCTCAGGAAGCGTAAAGAAATTAAGAGTTATAAAGGGTATATAATACAGCAAAACTAAATAATATCAAGAGGAATTACAAAACAAACGATGGAAAAATCAAAATTTGACTACGTGCCGTGTGGCCAACTAAGAATGGACCGGCTGTATCTCAGAAACTACTTATCGTATAAATTTAACAACTTTGGTGAAAAAAAATCTAATAAAAAAATTCGAAGAAAAATATCGCGGGAAATTATTTTAAAGTTCGAAAAAATGTTCGCTAGGGGGCGTTTTTTTCTTTCTTGATAGCCAATTCAGAAAAACAGGGTTTTTCCTCAAATATGGCAGGTTGAACAGGTAATTTAATTAAATATTGTTATTATTTTTTTTTTTTTTTTTTTTTTTTTTTAAAGTATTTTTTGCTCTTCTCATAAAGTAAAGTGGCGGGGGAAGGTTAAATTGGCTTTTTATAAAAAAATTAAGGATAACTTCTGGTTTAGGTTAACCGATTTTAACAAGCAAACTGGGCCTCGTTTAAAAGAGCTTTTCTTTCCTAATAATAACTTCAGTATATAATAAGTTTTGTTTCCATATTTTTTTTTCGTGGTAGCTAGAGGGCGCTTTTTGTGGTATCATAACAGATGTTGCGCTTTTGCATAAAAAAAAAGTAAATAGGAAGGGCCTATTATTTTTCTTGGCACAGTTTAAATAGAGCACAAAATTCTCCAAAAATATCAGAGCAAACCGCAACTCTCTAATCTTCTCTCTAACCGTGTTATTGTATATATTAAAGAACAGACAATTATGTTAGGCTGGGCCGCTTAAGAGGAATTAGTAGTAGTGGTAAAAATATAGTAGTAGGCTAGGGAACAAAAAAAGGTAAATTAGCGGTGTACGGGTCAAAAAAATAAGTTTAAGTTTCAGTTTTTCATGCCATCCTGAGATTTGCGGGCTGTTTTCTTAAAAAAAAGTTTTTTTTTTTTTTTTTTCATAAATTTTTAAACGTGGTTTTTAACATTATCGTCCATGTCAAAATAATTTTTTACGGAATGTCTTGGTTAATTATACATCGGTAGTTCTCACATTATAATGTCCAAAAGTCGGACAAATCAATAAATGTTATTTAAATTTCTCAAGATCCCGTCGTGCCGCCATATTGCTTTTAACAGAAAACCGGTCCAAAATTTGTATGGCCTAAAAAACTAGGGGTTTAATATTATTCCGTCCTTGATTTCACTTGTTTTTCGTATTTTTACTCGTACCTATTGTTTGGTCTGGTGTTTTTTAATTATATTATACAAGTTTATGTCGTTTGGGGTCACTTTTCATATAGCCCCAAAGGTGCGAATGTTAACAATCAGTGCAGCTAACCATTACTACTGGTCCAAATCTAGCCTTGATGCAAGTAGTTCAACACCAAGACCGTTGGTCGATACATGTTTAGCCAGGAATTCATCTTATTGCAGGATTGACGAGATTATTATCTGAATGAAGTGAACTATCCATAATTTCCAAGAGATAAATTGCAAATGTGTCTTCGACGGTGGCTTGGAAAAGGCTGAGCGCCCACTAGCTACCAACGCCACGACAAAAAATTGTGGAAACAGAAATTTAATACTGGAGAATATTAGAACTGGAAAGAGAAGCCTCTTTTTTAAAAAAAACCGACAGCTCCTAGTTTGTTTAAATCGCTTAACTCAAACCTGAGTTATCCTTATTTTAAATAAAAAGCAAGTTTAAAAACCTTCCCCACCACTTTATTTTATGAGATAGAGCAAAATACTTTATATGCAAGCAAAAATACAAATTTATCGATGATTACAACAAAGTAATATTTAAAATACCTGTCCACCTGCAATATTTTTGAGAAAACGCCTGTTTTCTTATTGGCTATCAGAGAAACGCCCCTACCGGACATTTTCGAACCTTGCAAAATAATTTCCAGGATTTTTCTTGGTCGATTTACGTTATTAGAATTTTTTTCCCAAAAAGATTACTACAATACGATAAGTAGTTTCTATATACAGGGGCCGCGCGTACCATGTTATTCTTGAGTTGGCCCCACACGTTACTAGTAACGAGAGCTAGCAACGTCGGCGTTGTGAAAACAAGTATTTTAAGAGGTAATAGCAGGGCCTCTCTTGGATATATCCTTTTACTATGCTCTCTTGGACAGCATGCGGGCAGGTGTCGTCTGGCTGCCGATAAACGTTGCGTTCTCTTCTGCGCATTGAAAGAAGTTCCTATAGGTATTTTATTTTTTGTCCTTTTAAAAAATACTTAGGTACTGAATATAAATCGAACGAATAATGTCTCCATAGCGCTAGCGCTGCGCGAAAACGTTCAACCTGGCTGAACTGAAGAATTTACCGCGTGCGTCTCAAAGTGAGCTCACCACTATAAACTTTTTGTTTTTTTCACGATAAAAACGAGATTTGGTATGTTTTCGGTATATGACACAAATTGGGATTGATTGGACGTATTCAATTGTTTTTCGGTCCACTTACTGTTTCACCGACATGACCCTACAACTTTTGATTTTTAAAAATGGCACCCCGCTCGCACAGTGGTCATTTTATCTGTTCTAGGTGGACATAAATGTTCTTGTTAAATTCCGACAAAGTTATTGCATATTAAAATAGTAAAGTATTAGTGAAATTCAAATAGTGGCCCAATTAAGCAACAAAATCTAAAGAAATAATAATACAGTATTATCAGAAAAAAATAATTAAAAACAATATCCCCAATATACAGGGTGTTATTATTACCTACCCGACGAAATTCAAGGACGTGTTCCTTAGATGAAATGAAGCAAAAAAAGTTCCTATGAATATAGGGTCCGGGAAATGCATCGTTTTTCTTAGATACAGGGTGTTGACAAAGTAAAAGATATATCTTTGGTTTATTGATTGAAAAGAGAGAAGTAAGGCTACTCTGCTTATTATTTTTTTTTAGAACTAAATTATTTTCATAATCCTGACCAAGTTTCTAAAGACGCAAATATTTACGGGGCTCTCGTTGTACCGTGTTTTCTGTCCGACGACGGTTTTTTGGCGTGAGAAAAGCAAATAAAATTATCTACATTCCTAAAGATGCATAGGACATGTATATAGGATAGGGTTAAATTTTTTAATAATTTTTTTTATGTTTTTTTTAATAATTATTGTAAAACAGAAAATTGGTCGAAGGCCGGTTTTTGTTAGAAACTAGTTCGGGAGATTATGAAAATATTTTTTTATTTTTCATTTCTAAGCCAACTGGTCGTCGTTTTTTTCGATCGAAATCGAAATCGCCCAGCTTTCCCCTATGATTTTTCACTAATTTTCTAAAACGAAATATTTTCTTCGGCCATGGTG
>NW_022147002.1:595200-598160 GCF_002938485.1 Sitophilus oryzae
AATGCAAGGAATGACACACAATTAGTTAACAATGGTTTATTAAAATTAAATGGGACCCGCAAAAATACGCTCAAAAGAAAAATCAGCAAGGTCAATGGAAGAAAAAATTCACAAGGTGACACCAAAAAACAAAAATTAAATAACTCAGGGTGTGTATTTTTAACATCACGGCGTAGTCTAAGATCCAACTTATTACAAGACACACCGATAACAAGTGATTTATCTTCCAAACAAGGTCTGAATAGAAATATCAATAAACTTCAACGTTTAGCAAGCATTAAAAAGACTGTACAGAAAAACAAACTGCCAATACAAAAACCGAATAAAGTAAATTTGTCAACATCTAAAAAAAAGTCTGACTTGACAGTTTCGGAACATATTCGGTCAGATACAAAATCTGGTCTTGACAAATCTAGCATTCTAAAAGAAAGGTAGGTATTTAAAAGTCATATACAGAGTGACCCAATATTTTTAAAAAACTTTATTGGGTTTCTGGTTTGAGATTATTATGCCAATTTTTTAATAAAATATAGGGGCTATGATTTTTTGAAAATTAAATGGCAAATTCATGGAGCCAAAAAAATGATACTTATAGCATTTCATATAAAATATACAACAGGAGTTAACTAGAGCATCAAAATATTTTTGAATAACCCAGTATATTGACAGAAATATTTTTACAATATCGATTACAATACATTTTCCTACATTTAAAATTTTTACTATATGTTTTTATACCTACATACTGGTTGTGTCAATCGTATTTTTAATTATTTCTCAATTTTTTCAAATGGAACAAGAGTGGCTCATTAGTATATTTGGAAAAAGCATTTGTTTACGAATAATTTGGTACCACACACTTGGTATTTCGAGTGAAATTGACAATGTTGAAACAAAAAAAAGAACCACGTTCGAAAATGTCAAAAGTTGACATATGATATGTCATTCTATTCAGAGTGTAATTTTCTATCGAGTAAAGTAACAAAATACCAAGGGTGACATTTAAAAATTAAAAGTTGTTTTTCAACAGTTTGTTCCATGTTTTCGTTGAAACAGGAAGTGACCAAAAAACTATCGAATACGTCAATCAATCCTAATGTATATCATGTATTAACATACCAAATCTCGATTTTTTATCTGAAAAAATAAAAAAGTTATAGGGGGTGAGCCAATTTTGAGACGCACCCGGTTTGGTTTGGTATGAGGACTTATAGTTTATTGGTACTATATAGCAAATTCATTAAGCTAAAAAATGATGTAGCATTTTATATAAAAATACACAACTAGAGTTTCAAAATGTATTTGAATCATCCTGTGTATCGATGAAGATATGTGTATAATGTGTGCTACAATTGCCTACATACGGTGTGGCCCATTAGGGGTGCGAGGAAGTCCCATATCGTCGTTGAAGATATGAAAAAAAGTTTTATACAGATGTTGCAGAATTTATAAAGAAAATTTAAGTATTTTAAAAATATTTAAAAATATTCTAAAAATATTTTGTTGTAGGTATATAGAGTGTCACAAAAAAAGTTATGATAAAGTTATAAGTTTTTTTTTAAACTGCATCCTCTATTTTTCTGAACATCATTGGATTTAGCATAAAATTCTGCATATAGTATACTATTTTTATTTGAAGCACTATGCGATGTTGCCATTCTATTTGCTATTTACTAAAACTTTGGTTAAAAACGCTAGATATAACCAAAAAGTGGTTAAAAACTGGAGTGAATTAAATTTTGTTAATACTTAGCTTTTCCTAAACACCAAGGATAACAGAATAAACCGGCGAATGAAAATTTACATTATCTTATACAGGGTAATTTTTATGGTGTCGCCAACATCGCAATATTTAAAATGATATATCTAATTTTTTAACGCAACACCCTGTATATTATTTTTCTTTTAGATGCAGAATTAAAAAGTGAAAAAATTAGAGATGTAGCATTTTTTAAATATGCCGATTTTGGTAGAGCTATATAAAATACCCTGTGTAAGATAATGTAAATTTTTCTCCTGCGGATTTATTTATTGATTCTGTTATTCTTGGTGTATAGGAAAATATAGTTAATTATTAATAAGTTTATAATCATTCCTGTTTCTAACCTTTTTCGGATATAGTGTAGAAATAGAATGACAACACCGTATATATTGCTTCAAATAAAAATTATGTGCTATACGCAGAATTTTATACTGAATCCAGTTATCTAAAAAAACGGATGGTGCAATTTAGAAAAACTCTATCATAACTTTTTTATGTCACACCCTGTATACAATAATATATTTTTAGGATATGCAGCATTATAAACCATGCAACATCTGTATACAACTTTTTCTCATATCTTAACGACGATGTTAGACTTCCTCGCACTAATGGGCCATAAATACAGGGTATTTAAAATAAATTTGAGGGGAAATTTCAAACCAAAATCCTGATAAAAAGCTATTTTGAATCCTGAATTTATTTCAAAAATTTTAATTATACACGGTGGCTCACCTCATTCACCTCGGTTGATTATACGAAAAAGGAAAGATGTAGAAACAAATTTTTTTATGGGTATATGTAGAGAGGCAATGTGCATAATTTAAAAATATTTTCAAATGTACAGGGTGTGTCAAAACTAAGATCCATACCAAAGTTATATTTTTTCTTATTTAACACCCAGTATTTTATTTAATTTTTGGGTTACAAATTTACAACCGAGGCGAATGAGTTGCGCCACCCTGTATTAATCAACAGTTAATTTTAAATTCGTCCATTTAGAGTATGAACATGTAAGATCTGGACTGCGATTTAATATTATTAATTTTAGGTTATCCAGGTCGCGTAGTTCAGAGCCATCGATATCCAAACGAATTCTGAGATCTAATTCTCAAGAAAGGGACATTTCTTTAAACAAATCCGTGATAGATAACGGAAGTCAAAATAAGTCTAAAAGACGAAAATCGTTGGGAAACCT
>NW_022147003.1:0-6646 GCF_002938485.1 Sitophilus oryzae
TTTAAATTAAAGATTATTTTATTGTGAACACGGTGATATAGGGTTGTCTGCAAAAAATCAGTCCTGAATTCCGGTTGTCAAGTTTTAAAAAGTTAAATATTGCTGCGAGTAAATACGTCCAACAGAGAGGTCCCAGCGAAGCTATACCATGCGATAGAAGAGGACGCAGCATTACAGCTGCGTGTATCTCGTCCGTTGAATGAGAGAGAGAGTGCGCATGCGTTTTGTCTATGCCATTGAAAAGGATAGCGATAGACTCGTAAATATTGCGCGTCATTTTTAAGCAGATTATTTATATTTAAATCGAAGAATGTTTTTTAAATACTTTTTTATAATATATTAATGATATATGTGTGTACATATTGTACGTGATATTAAAGTATATACTTGTTTTGGAAATAAAAATGTATAGTGATACATATATAATACTTATCTTGCTATTTCAAATTTTTCTATCAGCAGTTTGAATTAAAACAAATAAAACAAAAATTTTAATATTTATCATCAAGTAAAAATAATTATATACAAAAGTAACGTTATGTTTATATAGAAAGTTTATTATAATCAAAAGTAATACATAAGTTTTTAAATTAAATACATTTTCATTCAATATCAATTATTCTACATCCGATTCATCGGAAGTAAAATTTGGGTCTTCTGGATTTGAATATTCTTCGTCCTCATTCTCGTTTTCAGTAGCTTCTACAATTTCTTCCACCGTTAACGGTGTTTGTTCTCCAATAAACCCTATTGGTTTTAAATAATTATCTAAAACCCAACCGCAGTTTGTAGGCTGCAGTTTAACGCATACTGGATTCGTGGCATTAAGCCACATAGAATTGACAAAAATCGTTCTCAAAATTTTTTGCTTCAGTGATATCCAGCATGGTGGTATAGTATTGGAGTCGAAACTTTTGATTTTTTTTAAAAACCGTTCTCTGTCTTCTTTGGAAGAGTAATTTTTTTGAAAAATGCGATATCTCGCATCATTCACTTTAGTGCAGTTTTTAATGCCATACATTTTACAAGTAAATTCTTGAACGATGTCAATTTTTTCATTAATATAAATATCAGCTTCATCTATTAATGACGTAAAAACAGTTTGATATTTTTCATTTTTTGAAAATAACTTGAAAGGTTTCACTTTTCCTTTATTATAAAATGCTGCCGTGTAATCGCAACCTGTAAAGGCATGAAATGCGGGTAAACTTTTACACAATTTGGGCCCTAACTTCGACGCTAATTTGGTGCAATTAATGCAATCAAGATGTTGGTTACTTGTCTTTTTTGTTGCCGAATTAGCAAGCAAAATTTCTAATTCCGAAAGTTTATGCATATTTCCCAACAAAATAATGAAGACATCGGTATCAGAGGCTTTTATTAATATTCTAGAGCCTGGTGCCGCTTTATGAGCATGGAAAATAATCCTCGTATCTGCCTCTTCGTGATGACATTCATAATCAACCTCTTCAGTTTTTCTAATAGAATTTTGCTCAACTTGATAAGAGTAGCACTGATGGTCGACGGTTAAAAAAATTTTTTTCGTTTGGATTATTGGTACCAAATCTTTGTTGTCCCAATGATCTGCCAGAAACTGCACCAAAGCCTCTTTAAAACGATAATTTCTAAGACTTTTCAAAAAATCTTTAGGTCTGGTCTGTTGAGGTCCAGAAATATTGTACGCAATATCAAACTCTTTTCGATTTTCACGTTCACAATCTTTGATTGACGGTGATAAATAGCGATCAAAAATTAAATGTATTTCTGCGGCATTTGTTGAACATATTTTTATGAGTATTGACTCTGCAATTTTTTGAAAAGTTTGTGGCATAGAAGATCCGATTTGGTGTAAGTAGTAAAAACCATCAATTATTTCTACGTCGATGTTTGTTGGCTCTACCACTTCAGTTTCGGATTTCAAAGTTTTTGCTAACGTCGATTTAGCTGTTTTCAACATTTCACCAGTATATGAAAAAAGGGCCGGTGGCATTGGTGCTAGTGGAAAAGTCAGGCAATATTCAACATTAATTTTTTTGCTTAGACTAATTCCCAGAAGTCGCCCAAATATGTCTCGTTCCATTTTTAATAATACTTTTTTGTTTTTGTCTTTGGTCATCAGAACTTTAGTCGTACACTGAGAAGCAAAATTGCAGATCTTGTTCCGTTTTATAGGCTTGTCGAATCTTGCGGAAGTTGAAGCGCATTCCAAGATAAAATTTAATTTTTGTTCATTGCCGGCTGTCTTGATGTTAAGCAAGAAATCAGCAACTTCTTCAGATGCAGCTTTCCCCGTCGAAATATTGAATAAAATATCTTTGTCAATGGTGTCATCAAATGGATTCATCATATCTTTTATTGCTTTAATGATACTGTCCAAATTTTTTTTATCTTTCTTAATTTTACTTGTTTGTAACGAGTGTGAAGTATCATCCTTTTTCGTTAATCCGATATTTTCTTTGATAGTCGATAATATTTTTGTCCTCATACTGTGACTGAGCGCCCATCTTTGACGTGCAGATATTGAATCGGCGGCAAGGTTATCAGTCAATTGATTGCTAGCATCAGCATTGATCGTCTGCTCTAGTGTCAAGTCAACAGGAGATCGAGCAAAATTTGTTTTGGTTCGTCTAATTCCAAAAGCGCCTCGACGAAACTCAGATATCAACGGCGAATTTTCAGAATACAAATTGATTAAATTGCTCAAGTACAATAAAGACCATCGGGCATAATTTGGCTGATTCAACGCAAAAAATAAATCAGACATGTTGAAAATTGAGTCCATGTACAGTTCTACGTCACTCGTGCGGATACTCCTTGAAAACCGATGGTATAAATTTATTAATTCACAATATTGATAGTAGAATTTAGCGGTCTTCCCTTTCTCACCCATCAAAGTCTGTCGGCAGAATTCTTTATATCCGTTTAAAATACGATCCAATAAATCTGGTAACTCGATCTTTTCCCTGGCGTCACACGCATCCTGATTGGATGCATTCCGTATTTGCATTTGCAGTAGCTCATCCATTGTCTCAGGAGACATATTAGTTGTTGATAAATATTGTTCAAAATGTAATGTTTGCAATGCAGCAGCAGTAAGAGGATGTAAGCGCTTACAGCGATTGAAATGCTTACTGTCTAAAAAGCTGTTCATGGAGCCAGCAGCTAATACCTCTGCTTGAACCAATATTTCCACTAATCCGCTACAGTCTATATATTTTCCGACCGCTTTGAAAAATGCCGCGATTGTATGGAACGCTCCCAAATTAACAAAAATATTATCGTATTTTGGTTTCTCTTTCTCTTGAATCTGCATTGCCATTTTTGCTATTGCTAAATCATATGTCACAATAATTTCTGCCTGTTGACATTTTTCAGCAATTTCTTTTGCTATGATTAATGTTTCGTTGACTACCGCATAAGACGTTGGAGAAGAATTTATCGGAGCTAAATACTCGATCTTTTGCGTTTCACTATGGTCAATTGACATCATGCAGTTATAACCCAACCACATAGGAACAGAATCTATTCTTGATAACGACATTATCCATAGCAAATCTTTATCTGTTGCTATTTCCGTAGCACCTTTGCATAGATCCATTGTACTGGTATAAGAATCTACGGTAATAAGCTGCATACTCGTTTTTGGCTTCGTATAATATGGTCTAACTTGTCGCGAAATTTCGCTAAATCGTCTTCTTTTACGGACAGGTCCTTCTTCATTTTCGTTGCCATCAAATGGAGACGCTGATGAAGTTGTAGCTTCAACATCGTCGAAGTTATCTGTTTCAGCACTAGAAAATTGATAAATAATCCCAACAGTATCATGCATCGTGTCTTTGCCAGATGTAGTGTCAACGAAGCGGTCGAAATTGTCGAACGCCACGTGAGTGCTGTATCCATTAGCTGCGATGATACCAGCTGGTATTACTGTATTCTCTTCAATCGATGTATACGTCATTTCGGTTTCCAATTCTTCGGCCAAATTGTATCCAATCGTGTGGCCGTACTTGTTGAGCATCGAAATGACTTGCCGAGAGTTAGTTAAAGATTTGATTGCCAATCCAAGGTTTAAATTTTTTGCTGGCTTACATCTACCCTTAGTGACAGCATAAATAATGTCGCTACATATGGAAGTTATTTTGACATTATATTTGTCGGAATTATCATCAGAAATGTTAGGACCTTGAACTAAGTTTTGAATAAAATCAAATAATTGTTGAGGAATGTTGCATTCTCCTTGAATGATGTCGTTTGCAGTTACTCTGCGAGGAAGCGGGTGAACATCAATATTTTTAATGCAGCTTCTTAAATAATATGCGACATCTTCAAATTTTTGATCATTTTTTTTCTCCAAAAATTTGGTGTTATTCGCCATGACAGAAACGTCAATGTCTGTCCGGTACACAATTTTTTGGGAACGCGTTCCGGTAGACGCTTCGATAGTAATACGGTCACCAAATTTGCTCAATATTTTTTTTTGCAGAGTTTCAGATCGGTAATCTTGGATATCGTCGAAATCAATTTCATGATTTCCAAACTCTAACAATAAAGCTTGATATCTCAACATTAATTGGGCCAAGTACATTACTTTATTATTTCCGATGATTTGTACTGTTATGAAATTCGATAAAGATTCAAAAGCCAATTTATGGAGCTGTCTGTATTTACTAAAGCTGGAATCAGTAGGCTCTTGAGTAGATCGTTTATCTTTTGATTGATATGCTGCATAACAAGGCTGATGGTATGCAACAGTTTGATGCGCAAGTTTAGAGAGGATCTCTAAATCGCCTAATTTTTCGGCTATATTTTTCATTAACAGCGGCACTTTTTCATTCTTAGGAAAAATCAGATTGAGCAGTTTCTTCCCGCATCTTTTTTGACTGTGCTCGCAAAAAATACAAACGATTTTGCTCGATGCCGAAACTGTTGTTGTTGACGGATCCTAAAAGAATCAATACCATTATTTAATTACGAATTGGCCAAAAAATATTTAATGCAGAATAAAAATTGAATCGATCAAAATTTTTTTATAAATTTTTAATGTTTAATTATTAAAATATTAAATAGAACAATATACATTATATTTCTATGAGTAAGTCATCTATTAAATGCCCTGTAAATTTACTCAAGGTTTCGGTTAGCCTCAGTCATAAAAGCTTTTAGTTGTTCATTCGCATAATTATTCTGATAATGGAATTTAACACTATTAAAGAAAATATATAACGACATTGATTTTGTATTACTGTTGCACTTCTTCATTACGCTGGTTCAAATATTGAGAAAGTAATGTTTTTTCGAAAATGTTTATATGTATTAAACTGGGCCAAATCAAACAAAAAATTTTCTTTTAAACAGTACTGTAAAAATATTGTTTATAACAAAAAAAAATTATCCTGCAAGTTTGAATTCTTCATTTTAATACTGAGGGGTGTATTATTATAATTAGTGGAAATGCTGTATTATTTTGTAGTAAAATTTTGAGGCCAGTGTACAATATATAATTATTTCAATGTTATTTGATCCGCTGACGCCGAATATCAGTAATATTACAGAAAAAGAAGAAAGTAAATGAAGAAAGGTTAAAAAAAAAATGAAAAATATCATTACCTTCTCTGCATCTGCCGAAGTATGAGATGTCTCATTCGCATTGCTGTCTTCACCTTCCGGAAGTATGATATCGGAAGTGACACTAGAATGTTTGGAGACTTCGTCAGCAGTAGATGCATTGGCGTACTCCTGAAAGTCGATTTTTACGATTATATTTAAATGTATGATAAATAAGATTCATGAATCATTTTATTTCGATAGTTGAATGGAAATGTCTCCATTTTAATGAAGTTACAAAAAAAAAAAAGAAATCAAATAATTTTCATTATTATTTTATCAGCAAGATACTTTAAGTAAACGAAAGAAATTGTATGTGTTGAAAATTAACAGAATTATAAGTGTGAATTTTACAAGCAATTATTTCATCATGAAAAAATATATAGAAGACAAAGTCTGCTAAGATAATTGTAAAAATTAAATTATTATGTACTTACAATATTCTCAGCACTAAACTTCAGAAATTCGTCGTTGTACTTTTGATTTAAAGCTGTAATTTTCTTATAACATGTGGTATGATAACCTACAAATTTGAGCGACGCATAGGTTAGCTGAACGTCGTGGTATTTAAAATTTTTAATTTTACGAAAAGCTAACTTGGATACACAATTTTTAAAAGTTTCGTCGCTAAAATCAATCACATCATCGTCCGAACTACACAAAAAACACTTTTTCGCCATTTTTTTCACAATATAACATTTAAGAATAAGAGAGCAGGTTGTTTTGATTCTGAAAAAGCGTGTTAAAATCGTGGCAAGCACTCAAAAATGACGCGCAATATTTACGAGTCTATCGCTATCCTTTTCAATGGCATAGACAAAACGCATGCGCACTCTCTCTCATTCAACGGACGAGATACACGCAGCTGTAATGCTGCGTCCTCTTCTATCGCATGGTATAGCTTCGCTGGGACCTCTCTGTTGGACGTATTTACTCGCAGCAATATTTAACTTTTTAAAACTTGACAACCGGAATTCAGGACTGATTTTTTGCAGACAACCCTATATCACCGTGTTCACAATAAAATAATCTTTAATTTAAA